>NW_026575027.1:0-831 GCF_905146905.1 Nyctereutes procyonoides
TGATTTGAGCCAAAGGCAGATGCTTAACAAATGGACTGAGCCACCCAGGCACCCCCTAGATAAATAAATCTTAACCTATTTTTCCCTGTTTTCATTTATTTCATTCCTTTTTCATTTGTTTGCTTGTTCTTTCTCTTACACAGTATAGGTTTTCATAAATATTTATGGGATCAGACTTTTGGATCTTGCCTTGATTCTTTTTGTGTGTCACTTCAGGTCCCATATGGGAGAGGCCTTCCCTACTTCAGGATTTTAATTTACACACCTGTTTTTAAAAAATATTTTTCCCAAGTCTTTGGCACTTTGGCATTCATTTTGGTGTGTAAGAAATGAGGGAGGAATCCACCTCTCTTACTTTTGGGGCAGAGATCATAATTGTCCCACAGTAACTGATTGAATATGGAACATTCATATAGTAGAACACTGTGCAGCCAGAAAAAGCATGGGGCAGATCCTTGTGTTTATCCATGAAAGATATCCAGCATGTGTTAAATTTAAAAAAGTCTCCCCTTCTTGGCAACACCAGTTTGGATGACACTATTAATTATCCTTTCTTAGAAACTGGGTGACAGATAAAAAGCCAGGAATCTTCGATTTAGGTACACCCAGGTTCGGATTCTGGCTCTCTCTACTCTATCCCAGCTTACTGAACCTGTTGTCAGCCAATGTTTTCTGTGGAAGACTAACACCCACTTCGGGTGTGGTTTTGAGAATTAAATGAAATATTTATTGCTGTTTTTTATTTGTTTTTGCTGTGCAGGGATACTTTATTTTGGGTGCATAAAATTTAGAAATGTTTTCTCAGCAAAGAATTTTATTTCATTTTATTTT